>NC_073394.1:1921529-1934029 GCF_028641065.1 Leucoraja erinaceus
GGTTCTTGTTCAACCGAAGTGAAGTTATTACAAAGCTATGATCATGATAATCTCACAGCACGGGTGGAAATGTTTAACATGTTATTTTGTTCCGACAGGAACATTCTGCAGTATCGCTGGTCATCGACACGCTACATGCTCTCACTGAAGCTAACGTCTCAGACTGAAGGCTGCTGTTCAGGTGGAAATCCTTTGCCTAGGACTTTTTCATCGCATTAACATTAATTGTGGATCTGACAAGCTATGCTCTGTAAATGTCAGGGCATAGTTCAAATTCAAGTTGATTATTATATTATGAGATCAGGGTACAATGGCAGGACTGACATATGATGAAAGAATGGGTGGACTGGGCTTGTATTCACTGGATGTTAGAAGGATGAGAGGGCATCTTGTAGAAACATGTAAAATTCTTAAGGGATTGGACAGGCTAGAGGCAGGAAAAATGTTCCCAATGTTGGAGGGAGTCCAGAACCAGGGGTCACACAGTTTAAGAATAAGGGGTCGGCCATTTAGGACTGAGATGAGGAAAAACGTTTTCACCCAGAGAGTTGTGAATCTGTGGAATTCTCTGCCACAGACGACAGTGGAGGCCAATTCACTGGATGTTTTCAAGAGAGAGTTAGATTTAGTTCTTTGAGCTAATGGAATCAAGGGATTTGGGGAGAAGGCAGGAACGGGGTACTGATTATGGATGATCAGCCATGACCATATTGAATGGCGGTGCAGGCTCGAAGGGCCGAATGGCCTACTCCTGCACCTATTTTCTATGTTTCTATATTTCTAATGAAAAACCTTGCTTGCAGAATATGAGTAGGTTGCACTATGACCCTTCACTGAACATTTAAATGAACATCAAAGTAGGTGCACAAAGACCCAGGTTCGATCCTGACCTCGGGTGCTGTCTATGTGGAGTTTGCACGTTCTCCTGGTGACCGCGTGGGTTTTCTCCGGGTGCTCCGGTTTCCTCCCACATCCTAAAGACATGCGGGTTTGTAGGTTAATTGGCCCTCTCTGTAAACTGCCCCCTAGTGTGTAGGGAGTGGATGAGAAAGTGGGATTCAATGATTCATTCATAAGATAGGACTAATGGGAATGGGTCATAGATGGACTCAATGGGCTGAAGGGCCTGTTTCCATGCTGTGGCTCTAGGCTCTGAAAAGAAAGTACTGATACTTTGGAAGATTTTTTCTTCAAAACTAGTTGTACTTATACTTTTATAGAAACAGCGCAGAAACAGGCCTTTCGGCCCATCCACCGAGTCCGCCCCAACCAGCAATCCCCACACGTCCTACAGTGGGGATAATTTACACTTATACCAAAGGTACACACAAAAAGCTGGAGTAACTCAGCGGGACAGGCAGCATCTCTGGAGGGAAGGAACAGGCGATGTTTCGGGGTCCAGTCCCTTCTTCAGGTCTCAACCCGAAACGTCACCCATTCCTTCGCCCCAGAGACACTGCCTGCCCCGCTGGGTTACTCCAGCATTTTGTGTGTCCCTTTGATTTAAACCAGCATCTGCAGTTCTTTCTTACACTCACATCATGTATACAAACCCAAGCTAATTAACCTACAAACCTGCACGTCTTTGGAGTGTGGGAGGAAACCGGAGTTACTGGAGAAAACCCACGCAGGTCACGGGTAGAACGTGCAAACTCCGTACAGACAGCACCAGTAGTCGGGATGGAACCCGGGTCTCTGGCGCTGTGAGGCAGCAACTCTACCGCTGCGCCACCGTGCCCATCTTTAGACTATTTTCTTTAGACAATTCTGTGCTCTTGTAGTTGTTTTACTGTGGGATTTCCTTACGTGTGGAATCTTTTCTTATGTTGCTCAAAGGTCTTCTAGCAAATGTCCTGGAGAGGTACAAGAGTAACTAGTGCTTTATATAAGTCAGGAGAGGAACGGAATTGGTTTCTGAATCGATCCTGTCATGTTCAATGAACAGTCTATTCTAACGTTAGACGGATAATAAATAAGGGATGTAATGTTAAAATTGTACAAGGCATTGGTGAGGCCAATTCTGGAGTATGGTGTACAATTCTGGTCGCCTAATTATAGGAAGGACGTCAACAAAATAGAGAGAGTACAGAGGAGATTTACTAGAATGTTGCCTGGGTTTCAGCAACTAAGTTACAGAGAAAGGTTGAACAAGTTAGGGCTTTATTCTTTGGAGCGCAGAAGGTTAAGGGGGGACTTGATAGAGGTCTTTAAAATGATGAGAGGGATAGACAGAGTTGACGTGGATAAGCTTTTCCCACTGAGAGAAGGGAAGATTCAAACAAGGGGACATGACTTGAGAATTAAGGGAGTGAAGTTTAGGGGTAACATGAGGGGGAACTTCTTTACTCAGAGAGTGGTGGCTGTGTGGAATGAGCTTCCAGTGAAGGTGGTGGAGGCAGGTTCGTTTTTATCATTTAAAAATAAATTGGATAGTTATATGGACGGGAAAGGAATGGAGGGTTATGGTCTGAGCGCAGGTAGATGGGACTAGGGGAGAATACGTGTTCGGCACTGACTAGAAGGGTCGAGATGGCCTGTTTCCGTGCTGTAATTGTTATATGGTTATATATGGTACACTCAACCTTTCCTCTCCTGAATTATCAAACTATTTGTAGCCATCCATGAAGAACAGATTAGATGTCATTTGTAGACACGAAGAACTGCAGATGCTGGCGTCCTACGTACCACACAGAGTGCTGGAGTAACTCAGCGGGTCAGGCAGCATCTGTGGAGAACATGGATAAGTGACGTTTCACAGAGTGCTGGAGGAACTCAGCAGGTCAGGCAGCTTCTATGGAGAGAAGAAATAGGCAACGTTTCGGGTCGAGACCCTTCTCCAGACTGAATTTGAGCTTGAACTCATCTGAAGATGCTGCCTGTCCGGCTGAGTTACTCCAACTTTTTGTATCCACCGTACAGTGCGGCAACAGGACCTTGTCTTTGTCGACCAAGATGCACATCTACACCTGCTCGTGTTTGGCCTATATCCCTTTCCTATCCATGTACCTGCCCAAATGTCTCTTGCAATGTCTTTAGCTTGGATTATCTGCCTGAACTCCCACCTCTGGGTAGCTCGTTCCATATACCCACCACCCTCTGTGTGAAAAAAAAATTGCCCCTTCGGTTCCTATGAAATCTTTCCCCCTTCACCATAAACCTATGTCCTCTGTTCTGCTCAGCCTTTAATGTGTTATTTGGGGAGGAGATATGGATATTCCAAAGCTGTGTGTTGTGATTGATGTCCCTGTGTTGTCACCAAGCCTTGTCAAAGGCATCAGATACAGGAGCACAGCTTGTAAATCATCTCTTTATATGTCATTACGACAGCCGCCAATTAACTCGGAGAGAGTCAGAAAATGGTGAGAAGATTGATCACGTTACTGGCAGGGACATTTGATTGATTCGAGGAGAAACCTTTGAAGGGACGGTCGATAAATCTGTGAGAGGGAGGTACAAAATGCCGATAGTATTGAGCAGAGTGGGAGGAGAGGTGGGCTCTGAGCGGCATCTTTGGCAGGGGAAGCAAACGTGGTCGGCAAATCGTACGCAAGTTTATATGTGACCATATAACCATATAACAATTACAGCACGGAAACAGGCCATCTCGGCCCTACAAGTCCGTGCCGAACAAATTTTTTTCCCCTTAGTCCCACCTGCCTGCACTCATACCATAACCCTCCATTCCCTTCTCATCCATATGCCTATCCAATTTATTTTTAAATGATACCAATGAACCTGCCTTCACCACTTCCACTGGAAGCTCATTCCACACCGCTACCACTCTCTGCGTAAAGAAGTTCCCCCTCATATTACCCCTAAACTTCTGTCCCTTAATTCTGAAGTCATGTCCTCTTGTTTGAATCTTCCCTATTCTCAAAGGGAAAAGCTTGTCCACATCAACTCTGTCTATCCCTCTCATCATTTTAAAGACCTCTATCAAGTCCCCCCTTAACCTTCTGCGCTCCAGAGAATAAAGACCTAACTTATTCAACCTATCTCTGTAACTTAGTAGTTGAAACCCAGGCAACATTCTAGTAAAATGTGAAGAGGAGGATGTAGTAATATGTGAAGAGGAGGAAACTTTCTGGAAGGTAAGTAAGTAAGTTTATTGGCCAAGTATTCACATACAAGGAATTTGCCTTGGTGCTCCGACCACAAGTAACAACATGACACACAGTGACAGTTACGAATGACTCAGAAAACACTAAACATTAATAATAATAAAACATTAATGATAAAACACCATTGATCAAGCATGTGAACCAACAAAATACCAGACCAAAGGGAGGTGAGAGAGTATTTGGGTTCTAACATGATTAGAACCAGTTCTTGATTAGAACGGGTGTCGGGTTCCAGGGTGAAGGCAGGGAAATGGGGATTAGGAGCCAGTGATCGGCCAAGATTGAATGGCAGAGTGGACCTGATGGGCCGAATGGCCTAATTCTTCTCCTATAACTTGTGAACATGTTCATAAGACATAGGAGCAGAATTAGGCCATTCGGCCCATCGAGTCTGCTCCCGCACTGTATCCCTAAACTAAACTAAACTAAACTCAGCAGCCATGGTGTGTTCGAAGCACTTCGATTAGAACCGCGGGACAATTGTTATCGCCCGCTGGGGGCTCTGACTTTGACTGACATCGGGGGGGGAGAGGGAAGTGCAGGGGAGAGATACTTCTTAAGGGGTTGGACAGGCTAGATGCAGGAAGATTGTTCCCAATGTTGGGGAAGTCCAGGACAAGGGGTCACAGCTTAAGGATAAGGGGGAAATCCTTTAAAACCGAGATAGAAACATAGAAACATAGAAATTAGGTGCAGGAGTAGGCCATTCGGCCCTTCGAGCCTGCACCGCCATTTAATATGATCATGGCTGATCATCCAACTCAGTATCCCGTACCTGCCTTCTCTCCATACCCTCTGATCCCCTTGGCCACAAGGGCCACATCTAACTCCCTCTTAAATATAGCCAATGAACTGGCCTCAACTACCCTCTGTGGCAGAGAGTTCCAGAGATTCACCACTCTCTGTGTGAAAAAAGTTCTCCTCATCTCGGTTTTAAAGGATTTCCCCCTTATCCTTAAGCTGTGACCCCTTGTCCTGGACTTCCCCAACATCGGAAACAATCTTCCTGCATCTAGCCTGTCCAACCCCTTAAGAATTTTGTAAGTTTCTATAAGATCCCCTCTCAATCTCCTAAACTCTAGAGAGTATAAACCATGAAAGATGAGGAGAACTTTTTTCACACAGAGAGTGGTGAATCTCTGGAACTCTCTGCCACAGAGGGTAGTTGAGGCCAGTTCATTGGCTATATTTAAGAGGGAGTTAGATGTGGCCCTTGTGGCCAAGGGGATCAGAGGGTATGGAGAGAAGGCAGGGGACGGGATACTGAGTTGGATGATCAGCCATGATCATATTGAATGGCGGTGCAGGCTCGAAGGGCCGAATGGCCTACTCCTGCACCTAATTTCTATGTTTCTATGTTTCTATACGTTTTTTTTGCCTTCCATCACAGCGAGGAGGAGATGCGCTGTGATAGATGTCTGTGTAAATTGTGTTGTGTCTTGGGTCTTTTTTTTCTTGTGTGTATGACTGCAGAAACAACATTTCACTTGAGCCTCTATGAGGTTCAAGTGACAAATAAATTGTATTGTATTGTATTGTATTGTATTGTAACGAGCAGACATTTCTGCTCAGAGCTGGGAAACCAACACAGAAATTCAATGGATATTTTGAAGGCAGAGATTGAGAGATTCTTGATAAGTGCCGGGGCTATGGGGAGAAGGCAGGAGAATATATTGTATTGTATATTGTATATCTTTATTGTCATTTCCTGAGTATTCGCATACCCAGAGGAAACAAAAAAACGTTGCTCAACCAGTGTCCATTCAGTGTGCATGAAAAATAAATAGAAATAAAAAATACATGTATCATGAACAAATTTAACACTCTACTAAACATTCAACAGGCGTTCCGACCGGCAGCGGCACAACAGTGGCTCTGCTGCAGTGTGGGGGTTTGTGCGCGATACTTGGCAGGGGGCAAAGTCCATTTAGCAGTCTTATAGCCTGTGGGAAGAAGCTGAGAAGGGTTGAGAGAGAAAGATAGATCAGCCGTCATTGAATTGGCAGAATGGACTTGATGGGCCGAATGGCCTAATTCTGCTCCTATCACATATGAACATGAAATTCTTGAGTGCCTTTATCCTGGACCATTTTCCAACATATCTCCCAGCAAAAGTGAGATGACATAGAACTAGTGTGAACGGGCGATCGGTCGATGGTCGGTGTGGACTTGGTGAGGCGTAGGGCATAGAAAGATTGAAACATTGAAAAAGAAGTGCAGGAGTAGGCCATTCGGCCCTTCAAGCCAGCACCTCCATTCAATATGATCATGGCTGATCATCAACTCAGTATCCCGTACCTGCCTTCTCTCCATACCCTCTGATCCCCTTGCCCACAAGGGCCACATCTAACTCCCTCTTAAATATAGCCAATGAACTGGCCTCAACTACCCTCGGTGGCAGAGAGTTCCAGAGATTCACCACTCTCTGTGTGAAAAAAGTTCTCCTCATCTCGGTTTTAAAGGATTTCCCCCTTATCCTTAAGCTGTGACCCCTTGTCCTGGCCTTCCCCAACATCGGGAACAATCTTCCTGCAGAATCCAGAATCAGTACCCCGTTCCTGCTATTTCCCCATATCCCTTGATTCCGTTGGCCCTAAGAGCTAAATCTAACTCTCTCTTGAAAACATCCAGTGAACCGGCCTCCACTGCCTCCTCTGGCTGTTTCCAAGCAACAAAATAGACTCTTCCCTTCCCCAGAAGTGGTTTGCAAGAAGTGCACAGATAGATACAGCTTTGCCAAAGACACATCCAATTAGCACATACATTCTAAATGCGCTGACGCCTGGTTTAACTCTCCAGGCAAATTCAAAGTATAATCCTGGGCAATTAAAACTAAAAGTTGTTTGCTAAATGTAGACTTTTGAACAGATGGGTCTTATTAACACTACACCCATTTAGCACCTAATTTCACCATTTGACTACGATGTTTCTCAATGTTTGTTTAAAGAACGAGATTTAATCAGCAGTTTTCTTTTGAATTTCTTTGCATGTTTAAACAATGAGAAAGATTCTCTGGAACTTTTACAGGGCAAGATGAATATCACTGTGAGATTCCCATACGATTTACCCGACTGGGATCTTTACATTGATTTCCTTTCATCTTTATACATTGTCATAATTGCCAAGGCTGGGCATGCTATCCAAGCGTTTCAGAATCACAAGCAAGCCAAACTCAAGTACAATAGGTGGAGCAAAGGTGAAGATGCAGGATATAGTTCTCAGCATTGTAGAGCATCAGTTCCATGGACAGGCCAAACACAGGTATGAATGTGGGGAAAATACATTTATGTGACCTCAGGTAACAGGTTTACACCGAAGATAGACAAAAATCACAAATTTCTTAAGGGGTTGGACAGGCTGGATGCAGGAAGATTGTTCCCGATGTTGGGGAAGTCTGGAACAAGGGGTCACACAGTTTAAGGATAAGGGGGAAATATTTTAGGACCGAGATGAGGAAAACTTTTTTCACACAGAGAGTGGTGAATCTCTGGAACTCTCTGCCACAGAAGGTAGTCAAGGCCAGTTCATTGGCTATATTTAAGAGGGAGTTGGATGTGGCCCTTGTGGCTAAATGGATCAGGGGGTATGGAGAGAAGGCAGGGATGGGATACTGAGTTGGATGATCAGCCATGATCATATTGAATGGCGGTGCAGGTTCGAAGGGCCGAATGGCCTCTACTCCTGCACCTAATTTCTATGTTTCTAAAGTGCTGGAGTAACTCAGTGGGACAGGCAGCATCTCTGGAAAGTAGGAATGGGTGACGTTTCGGGTCGAGACCCTTCTTCAGACTTCAGACAGGAGTCGGAGGAAGGTCGTCGAGCTGAGGCGTCACCCATTCCTTCTCTCCAGCGACGCTGCCTGTCCCGCTGAGTTACTCCAGCATCCGGAATAGTTGACGGCTTGGGTTGCAAACCCTTCTTCAGACTGAAAGACAGAGAAGACCAGAACAGAACTCAGGGCTGGCAAAGTAGGCATCGCAAAGTGGAGCAGGCAACATGTGGAGGAAGGAACTGCAGATGCTGGTTTGTACCAAAGATAGACACAGTGAAGAAAGCGAATGGTATGTTGGCTTTCATAGCAAAAGGATTTGAGTATAGGAGCAGGGAGGTTCTACTGCAGTTGTACAGGGTCTTGGTGAGACCACACCTGGAGTATTGCGTACAGTTTTGGTCTCCAAATCTGAGGAAGGACATTATTGCCATAGAGGGAGTGCAGAGAAGGTTCACCAGACTGATTCCTGGGATGTCAGGACTGTCTTATGAAGAAAGACTGGATAGACTTGGTTTATACTCTCTAGAATTTAGGAGATAGAGAGGGGATCTTATAGAAACTTACAAAATTCTTAGGGGGTTGGACAGGCTAGATGCTGGAAGATTGTTCCCGATGTTGGGGAAGTCCAGGACAAGGGATCACAGCTTAAGGATAAGGGGGAAATCCTTTAAAATCGAGATGAGAAGAACTTTTTTCACACAGAGAGTGGTGAATCTCTGGAACTCTCTGCCGCAGAGGGTAGTTGAGGCCACAGTTCATTGGCTATATTTAAGAGGGAGTTAGATGTGGCCCTTGTGGCTAAGGGGATCAGAGGGTATGGAGAGAAGGCAGGTACGGGATACTGAGTTGGATGATCAGCCATGATCATATTGAATGGCGGTGCAGGCTCGAAGGGCCGAATGGCCTCTACTCCTGCACCTATTGTCTATGTTTCTATGTTTCTACAAGCGGGTCAGGCAGCATCTCTGGAGGATAGCTAATGCAGAACCCCATCAAATCAACAGGTTAAACTCACAACTAACTTTGTGTAACGGAACAAACAACACGGCATCAGTAGAAAGGGTTCAACTGGACCACATTTAAAATAAATTCCTCTTAGGATTTTTTGTTTTGATCTAGGGAGACAGACACTGGCTCTGTTTGAATAGTCCTCAGCTAAACATCATATAAAATACTGTATGGAGAGTCTTATATAGCCTGTCCCACTTAGGTGATCTTTTGGTAGACAAAAATGCTGGAGAAACTCAGTGGGTGCGGCAGCATCTATGGAGCGGAGGAAATAGGCAACGTTTCGGGACGAAACACGGAAGGGTTTCGGCCCGAAACGTTGCCTATTTCCTTCAGGATTTCGGCCCGAAACATTGCCTATTTCCTTCAGGGTTTCGGCCCGAAACGTTGCCTATTTCCTTCGCTCCATAGATGCTGCTGCACCCGTTGAGTTTCTCCAGCATTTTTGTGTACCTTCCAGTGGATGTGGTGTACCTGGACTTTCAGAAAGCCTTTGATAAGATACCACACAGGCGATTAGTGGGCAAAATGAGAGCACATGGTATTGGGGAGTTAGATATTGACGATATCTAGGATAGAGAATTGGTTGGCAGACAGGAAGCAAAGAGTAGGAATAAACGGGTCCCTGTCAGAATGGCAGGCAGTGACTAGTGGGGTACCGCAAGGCTCGGTGCTGGGACCGCAGCTATTTACATGAATGATTTAGATGAAGGAAATAAAATTAACATTTGTGTCTTTTTCAGTAAACAATATCTGCAGTTCCATGTGTCTCTCTGTATCTTTGATACTTCCATTGAAGGGACTCAACATTGTCACACAAGGCTTGCTACCTACCCATCCCTGACAAGAGTCAAGAGTGTTTTAGTCTCACGTGTCCCAGCCAGAACTATGACATTCTTACTTGCTGCAGCTCAATCTCAGCGGGTGCAGCAGCATCTATGGAGTGAAGGAAATAGGCAACGTTTCGGGACGAAACCCTTCCGGGTTTCGGCCCGAAACGTTGCCTATTTCCTCTAGTGGAGATTGTTCAACTCTTTGCATGGAGCGAAGGAAATAGGCAACGTTTCGGGCCGAAACCCTTCTTCAGACTTTTGACGATCTTTAGGGGTAACTAAAGGGGACTGTTGCAACATTTTTCGGCGACAGTGGCTACAATTTTATCTGTCGTAGGTGTTGTCGTAGGTGAATTACATTAAAACTATTCACTGGCAGTCTCCTAAAGAGTCGCCTAAGTGGGACTGGCCCATTAGAGTCATACGGCATGGAAACAGGCCCTTCGGCCCAACTTGCCCATGCCAAAGATAGACACAAAAAGCTGGAGTAACTCAGCGGGACAGGCAGCATCCCTGGAGAGAAGAAAACAAGGGGACGTTTCGGGTCGAGGCCCTTGGTCAGACTACCAGCATGTGCAGTTTCTTCCTTCATGTTTATAGCAACGTTACAGACTGCAGATAGTTCAATCAGGATAATGCAGTCCGTGCCAAACGTAGATGTGCAGTCCAGATGTCCTCAAGCAAAAAGTCTTCATTATAAAATTCTGTTGATTTGATTTCAATTGGCAGCAGTAAGAAAATATACACGTCATTGATTTGTCACTAACAAAATCAGGTGTATTAGACAATAGACAATAGGTGCAGGAGTAGGCCAATTGGCCCTTCAATGTGATCATGGCTGATCATCCCCAATCAGTACCCCGTTCCTGCCTTCTCCCCATATCCCCTGACTCCGCTATCTTTAAGAGCCCTATCTAACTCTCTCTTGAAAGTATCCAGAGAATTGGCCTCCACCGCCTTCGTATACTGGATTTCAAACGCTAGAGACCCACTGGCCAACTTTTCAGTTACAACTAAGTGAAACCAGTGTTTGCGGAGTTGAGGTTTATTATTGTCATGTGTACCGAGGTACAGTGAAAAGCTGTGCTTTGCAAGCTATCCAAACAGGTGAGGTATACCATACATAGATACAAACCAAATCAAACTCAAGTCCAACAGGTAGAGCAAAGGGGAAGATACGGAGTGCAGAATATAGTTCTCAGCATTGTAACGCACCAGTTCCACAGACAAAGTCCAATGCATAGAAACATAGAAATTAGGTGCAGGAGTAGAGGCCATTCGGCCCTTCGAGCCTGCACCGCCATTCAATATGATCATGGCTGATCATCCAACTCAGTATCCCGTACCTGCCTTCTCTCCATACCCCCTGATCCCCTTAGCCACAAGGGCCACATCTAACTCCCTCTTAAATATAGCCAATGAACTGGCCTCAACTACCTTCTGTGGCAGAGAGTTCCAGAGATTCACCACTCTCTGTGTGAAAAAAGTTCTTCTCATCTTGGTTTTAAAGGATTTCCCCTTTATCCTTAAGCTGTGACCCCTTGTCCTGGACTTCCCTAACATCGGGAACAATCTTCCTGCATCTAGCCTGTCCAACCCCTTAAGAATTTTGTAAGTTTCTATAAGATCCCCCCTCAATCTTCTAAATTCTAGAGTATAAACCAATGAATGAATAGAGCGTTCCTTGTAGCCAGGGTCCGGAGGGCAACGATCACCGCCATTCCACCTAGGGTCCGCAAGGGGAGGAGTGGCTCTGCTGTCAGTGAGCGAAGACTGGTGACGGGATCTGGGGAGTAGGCAGGGCTGAAGATGTCCTGGTTGGGTTGCTCCTAGACCTGGCCAAGCTGCGAGTCACGGCACCAGGCAGAAGAGGCCTCTGCCCGAGCCAGATGCTGGCCCCTTCACCGGGGTTGGACAGTAGTTATTACAATATCTGTAAAATAGTAGTTTGATGATTTTGTAACATGGTGGTGGCGATGTCACCACGGTTTGGGTTTTTATGGTTTTTGTATCTTGTTGAAATTAAATAAATGATTATTATTTGAGACAAAAAAACAAAAAAATGTGAATGAATGAATGATTTATTATTACATGTCAATGGTCACAGTGAAGTTCGGTGTTTGGTGAACCCAAGGTATGTAAATAGTCGCCACATAAAGGGCAATGGCAAAACCACAAAACATCTCGTGCCTGGTCTTTCTCTGTACCCCCCCCTCATGGTGGTCCCCCCCCCCCCCATGCTGGGTCCTCAATGGGGTGGAGGTAATTTAGGAGATTGAGAGGGGATCTTATAGAAACGTACAAAATTCTTAAGGGGTTGGACAGGCTAGATGCAGGAAGATTGTTCCCGATGTTGGGGAAGTCCAGGACAAGGGGTCACAGCTTAAGGATAAGGGGGAAATCCTTTAAAACCGAGATGAGAAGAACTTTTTTCACACAGATTGGTGAATCTCTGGAACTCTCTGCTGCAGAGGGTAGTTGAGGCCACAGTTCATTGGCTATATTTAAGAGGGAGTTAGATGTGGCCCTTGTGGCCAAGGGGATCAGAGGGTATGGAGAGAAGGCAGGTACAGGATACTGAGTTGGATGATCAGCCATGATCATATTGAATGGCGGTGCAGGCTCGAAGGGCCGAATGGCCTACTCCTGCACCTAATTTCTATGTTTCTATGTTTCTATGTAAAGTGATCAGATGGAAGGGGCAGTATAGTGAAACATTGAGGGGTTCATGGCCAGTGTCGGCAACATGGTTGGCTTTTTCTGTGA
>NC_073394.1:1939029-1951529 GCF_028641065.1 Leucoraja erinaceus
AAATATAGCCAATGAACTTTGGCCTCAACTACCCTCTGTGGCAGAGAGTTCCAGAGATTCACCACTCTCTGTGTGAAAAAAGTTCTTCTCATCTCGGTCCTAAAAGATTTCCCCCTTATCCTTAAGCTGTGACCCCTTGTCCTGGACTTCCCCAACATCGGGAGCAATCTTCCTGCATCGCGCTAACTTAACAGAGCACTCGAAAATATATGGTAGACAAAAAATGCTGGGGAAAACTCAGCGGGTGCAGCAGCATCTATGGAATAGGTGACGTTTCGGGCCGAGACCCTTCTTCAGACTGACGTCGAGACCCTTCTTCAGACCGATGTGGAGGTGGGGGAGGGGCGGGTTCCCGCCCCTCCCCCATCTCCACATCGGTCTGAAGAAGGGTCTCGACCCGAAACGTCACCCATTCCTTCTCTCCACAGATGCTGCCTGGCCCGCTGAGTTTCCCCACCATTTTTTGTCTACCATGTATTTTCGAGTGCTCTGTTAAGTTAGCGCGGGAGGAATAGATCGGGTAAACACACAGAGACACTTAGGGGAATCGAGAAAGAGAGGACATAGGTTTAAGGTGGGGGGGGCAAAGATTTAATGGGAACACGAGGGGTAACCCCTTTCACTCGGCCCAAAACGTTGCCTAGTATTTCCTTCGCTCCATAGATGCTGTTGCGCCCTCTGAGTTTCTCCAGCATTTTTGTCTACCTGAGACATTATTGTGATATCGGCCTGTATTCTATCTCTATGTTAGTTTTGACTATTGAACGATGGCTTTCACAGCTCAGGATTACAATGGGCACAGCAAGCTGAGGAGATGCTGCCTATCTGGGGCTTTTGATATCGCAATCACTGCAATACCAGACCAATCATTCACTTAATTCCGAGCAATTAAATCCTTGAGAAAATGACTCTCTATTTGACACTGTTATTCTATTTGCTTGAGGAGGAGTGCGTGGTTGTATCACCAATTGAATGATCAATTAGTGTAATGAGCCTTGAAGTTATCAATATGAAGGTAATGTCTGACACGGTGAAATTGGATAGACATGCAAGAACGAGAGTTTATACATCCACTGCTCACACAGTCAGAGAGAATATCCCATTTGATGGTTTACCGTCGATTATCTTTCAGCATTTCACTGACATCAGTTGTTAGTCAGAGTGATACAGCGTGGAAACAGGCCCTTCGGCCCAACTCGCCCATACTGGCCAGCATGTCCCTTCAGCACGAGTCCCACCTGCCTGCGTTTGGCCTATATCCCTCCAAACCCGTCATATCGATGTACTGTATATACACATCAAATATACATACATATACACACACACACACACACACACACGCACGCATGCACGCACACACACACACACGTACGCACACACACACGCACACACACACGCGCACACGCACACACGCACACACACACGCACACACACACACGCACACCCACACGCAAACACACAGACACGCACGCGCACACACACACACACACACACACACACACACACACACGCACGCACGCACGCACGCACACACACACACACACCAGCACTCAGTGGGTCAGGCAGCATCTGTGGAGAAAAGAAATAGGTGAGGTTTCGGGTCGAGCCCCTTCTTGAGACTGATGTCAGGGGAGAGGGAGATACATAGATAAGGAAGTATAAAGTGTGAAAATAGGACAAATGGGATGGAGAGCAAGGACAATGGAGAATAGATTAGCTGGTAGAAGGCAAAGCAAACAGATAAAATGTAGTGGGGGACTAAGACTGGTTGGAGAACTGGGCAAGGGGATGGATGGAGAGAGGGGGAAAGCAAGGGAAGGTTGAAGTTAGAGAAGTCAATGTTTATACCGCTGTGTGCTTGTACATTACCCCGTAAACCCCCATGCGGTAAACATAGAAACATAGAAACATAGAAACATAGAAATTAGGTGCAGGAGTAGGCCATTCGGCCCTTCGAGCCTGCACCGGCATTCAATATGATCATGGCTGATCATCCAACTCAGTATCCCGTACCTGCCTTCTCTCCATACCCCCTGATCCCTTTAGCCACAAGGGCCACATCTAACTCCCTCTTAAATATAGTCAATGAACTGTGGCCTCAACTACCTTCTGTGGCAGAGAATTCCACAGATTCACCACTCTCTGTGTGAAAAAATGTTTTTCTCATCTCAGTCCTAAAAGATTTCCCCCTTATCCTTAAACTGTGTGTGGCCCCTTGTTCTGGACTTCCCCAACATCGGGAACAATCTTCCTGCATCTAGCCTGTCCAACCCCTTAAGAATTTTGTAAGTTTCTATAAGATCCCCCCTCAGTCTTCTAAATTCTAGCGAGTACAAGCCGAGTCTCTCCAGAGATGCTGCCTGTCCCGCTGAGCTACTCTAGCCTTTTGTGTCTATCTTTGAGCTGCTGTTCTTTCTTACACATACTGTAAGATTAAACTTTGTAGTCAGATTTTTAATTCAATTTCAGTTTTATTTATTTATTTATTTTTTAAATTATTTTTTTTAATTTTTTTTTTTTTTTAAATATGTTTTATTATTTATTTATTATTTATTTTTATTATTTTTCTTGTGATTTTTTTTAACGATACTGCTGTACGGGAAATTCATTTCGTTGTCTCAAAGTGAGGCAACGACAATAAAATTTGAATACAAGAATACAAGATTGTAACATGGAAAAACAAAGTCCCCTCGTGATCTGGGAAGGTTTTATCTGAGACATGTTCAAACTTGTGAAAGTGACATTTGGCATTTCATGTGCATGCGTCAGGCTGTAGAGCGTTCCAGGAAACATCAATCCTGGCGCAGATTAGGGACCTCAATCAGATAAACCAATTTCATCAGTCGGAACACACAAGAAAAAGAAGCAGCTATCATCTGTCTGATGTATCCTTCCTACTCAGCCATTCAGTGAGACCACAGTACATCCTTCCCGCACTCACCCAGTTACCCACCGGTTCCCCCTTGCAGTCACAGAGTGATACAGCGTGGAAACAGGCCCTTCGGCCCAACTTGCCAACATGTCCCAGCTACACTAGTCCCCACCAGCCTGCGTTTGGTCCATTTCCCTCCAAACCGGCCCCATCCATAGAAACATAGAAACATAGAAATTAGGTGCAGGAGTAGGCCATTCGGCCCTTCGAGCCTGCACCGCCATTCAATATGATCATGGCTGATCATCCAACTCAGTATCCCGTACCTGCCTTCTCTCCATACCCTCTGATCCCCTTAGCCACAAGGGCCACATCTAACTCCCTCTTAAATATAGCCAATGAACTGGCCTCGACTACCCTCTGTGGCAGAGAGTTCCAGAGATTCACCACTCTCTGCGTGAAAAAAGTTCTCCTCATCTCGGTTTTAAAGGATTTCCCCCTTATCCTTAAGCTGTGACCCCTTGTCTTGGACTTCCCCAACATCGGGAACAATCTTCCTGCATCTAGCCTGTCCAACCCCTTAAGAATTTTGTAAGTTTCTATAAGATCCCCCCTCAATCTCCTAAATTCTAGAGAGTATAAACCAAGTCTATCCAGTCTTTCTTCATAAGACAGTCCAGAGATCCATGTACCTGTCCAACTGTTTCTTAAACGTTGCGATGGTCCCAGCCTCGATTACCTCCTCTGGCAGCTCGTTCCATACACCCGCCACCCTCTGTGTGAAAGGGGTTACCCCTCGTGTTCCCGTTTAATCTTTGTCCCCCCTCACCTTAAACCTGTGTCCTCTCTTTCTCCATTCCCCCGTACTCGTGCACAAGAGTCAATGTGTGTTTACCCGATCTATTCCTCCCGCGCTAACTTAACGGAGCACTCGAAAATATATGGTAAACAAAAAGTGCTGGAGAAACTCAGCGGGTCAGGCAGCGTCTATGGAGCGAAGGAATGGGTGACGTTTCGGGTCGAGACCCTTCTTCAGACCGATGTGGAGATGGGGGAGGGGCGGGAACCCGCCCCTCCCCCACCTCCACATCGGTCTGAAGAAGGGTCTCGACTTCAGTCTGAAGAAGGGTCTCGGCCCGAAACGTCGCCTATTCCATAGATGCTGCTGCACCCGCTGAGTTCCTCCAGCATTTCTGTCTACCTTCGATTTTTCCAGCATCTGCAGTTCCTTCTTGAACAACTCGAAAAGATATATTTTTGATTTTAAATGCCCAGGGGGGATGTCAAACATACAGGGGGATGAGTCCCAAGCTGTTGCGGACATGCTGTGGAAAATACAAAATGACCACACGCATTCGGACACACACACACACACACACACAACACGATCCCTTGTTCAATCATTCCTTCAACTTTGCTTAAATAAAAAACTCTCAAATGCACAATTTATGTGGAGAGCAAGAAAATCAAGAACGACTAATGCTCCTGTGACTCAGTGGCACGTCAAAGGATTACCACGGCTGCAAATTTAATAACTCATTTTATATATATTTATTCTGGAGCATTGTTATCTCCTGTGCAATCACACACACACACACACACATATATATATATATACACACTCACACGCACACACACACACATATATATATATACACACTCACACACACACACACACACACACACACACACATATACACAATAACACACACACACACACACACACACACACATACACACACACACACACACACACACACACACACACACACACACACACACACACACACACACACACACACACACACACACAACACACACACACACACACACACACATACACACACACACACACACACACACACACACACACACACACACACACACACACACACACACACACACACACACACACACACACACACACACACACACACACACACACACACACACACACACACACACACACACACACACACACACACACACACACACACACACACACACACACACACACACACACACACACACACACACACACACACACACACACACACACACACACACACACACACACACACACACACACACACACACACACACACACACACACACACACACACACACACACACACACACACACACACACACACACACACACACACACACACACACACACACACACACACACACACACACACACACACACACACACACACACACACACACACACTCTTCAGGTCCATTCATTCTTCTTTCATTGCCGTGCGAGGAACTGCTGTAACACTCTGATCGTTCTCAAGTTGGATGAATAACCTTATACCGCCTCTAACAGTATGTCAAATTATCTTTTAATTACACCGAAATGAGCTCTAGTATGAATAATCTCTTCAGCTGGAAATAAAGCACACCCTCTCTGATGTTCCTCGCCTCGCCTCGCCTCGCCTCGCCTGCATGATGTTTACAATTGTCGACCAGCTTTGCATAATAAAGACTTCAAACTCCTGCGACATTGTCAAGCAAAGAATATGCCCGTTTTGGTCCAGAATGCGAAAATTACTTGGAATGCTATGATATGCGCTAAAATTAAAATTCCATTCCCTCCCCTCCCCTCCCCCGTTTCATATTCTGAAACGTTGCCTATTTCCCTCGCTCCATAGATGCTGCTGCACCCGCTGAGTTGCTCCAGCATTTTTATCTACCTACATATTCTTCCTTATTGTAGCACAGATATTTATGGGTTGTGCAGAAGAATTTAACTCTGCTATGCACACATAGAAACATATAGAATAGGTGCTGGAGTAGGCCATTCGGCCCTTCGATCCAGCACCACCATTCGATATGAATGAGTGAATAAGTTTATTGGCCAAGTATTCACATACAAGGAATTTGCCTTGGTGCTCCGCCCGCAAGTGACAACATGACACACAGTGACAGTTAGGAATGACACATAAAACATTGAACATATGATCAAGGCTGATCATCCAAAATACGTGAGAATGAAGAACTATTGATTGTGGGAAATGTCAGTTATTTGAGTATAAGGATTTGAGTATAGGAGCAGGGAGGTTCTACTGCAGTTGTACAGGGTCTTGTTGAGACCACACCTGGAGTATTGCGTACAGTTTTGGTCTCCTAATCTGAGGAAGGACATTATTGCCATAGAGGGAGTGCAGAGAAGGTTCACCAGACTGATTCCTGGGATGTCAGGACTGTCTTATGAAGAAAGACTGGATAGACTTGGTTTATACTCTCTAGAATTTAGGAGATTGAGAGGGGATCTTATAGAAAACTTACAAAATTCTTAAGGGGTTGGACAGGCTAGATGCAGGAAGATTGTTCCCGATGTTGGGGAAGTCCAGGACAAGGGGTCACAGCTTAAGGATAAGGGGGAAATCCTTTAAAAACCGAGATGAGTAGAACTTTTTCACACACAGTGGTGAATCTCTGGAACTCTCTGCCACAGAGGGTAGTCGAGGGCAGTTCATTGGCTATATTTAAGAGGGAGTTAGATGTGGCCCTTGTGGCTAAGGGGATCAGGGGGTATGGAGAGAAGGCAGGTACGGGATACCGAGTTGGATGATCAGCCATGATCATATTGAATGGCGGTGCAGGCTCGAAGGGCCGAATGGCCTCTACTCCTGCACCTAATTTCTATGTTTCTATGTTTTTATGTATTTGTATCGGTCTTGGTCTCTTGTTCAATCTGATCTACAATTGGAAATAGAATATCTGCAGAGAATCGGCTCAGTTAGTGTCAGGTAACTATTTGAACATTGCTAACTGGCTACAATTATTTGGATCGGCTCACCAGCCAATGGCTTTAATTGTTACTGAAGCTCTTGTGAGACCATTATTGCCACTTTATATATATATTTATTAGAAAACAACTATTTCTATTGCTGGACCTTATTTTCTGAACAAGAGATTCATGATGGAACACATTTTTGTGCATTTAAAAAATGAAAAAAAAATTCTATGTAAAATATATTAAAAATAACTGGTTATGTAAAATAATGAGATGCTCGGTGTTGCAGCGGTAGAGTTGCTGCCTCACAGCTCCAGAGACCCGGGTTTGATCCTGACTACGGGTGCTGTCCATACGGAGTTTGTACATTTGTCCCGTAATGATTGATTTTTCTAACTTTAAGTAACCCAATGCATTCCCTCCCTCTCTGTCAAGTTGTTGTACAAGTTTCAAAATCGTCTTGTTGAGTCTCGTTGTTTGTAACTCGTTTTCACCCAGGCCACAGCTTTGCCTTTATCATCGTAACTTTTTTGCATATCTCTCATTCATTTGTTCTCTGGGCAAGGGATCCCAAACTCCGCGATGGCAAGTCCACGCCGCGCCCGTGGTTAGAAGCTCCGCAGACCGCGGCTTCAGGATGTCGTAGTCCACGGGCCAGCGATCGGAGCACTCTTATCCGGTGACCCCCGGCAAGGGTCCCCCCCGCCCCGCCCCGCGATGGAAAAAGTCCACGCTGCGCCCGCTGCGGATGCTCCGGGCACGACTGCAGGAAAGGCCGCTCCAATCCATGCCGTTAGGCCGTGAGAGGGGGGGCAGAGAAGCGACATGGAAACAGTCGCCTCTCCGTCAAGGAAGTGACTGAAGAACGGTTCCCCCTCAAAACAAACAAACAAACAAAAACAATAAAGTTGATCTAACGGACACGCTGCTGGCAGGGCAGCCGACTCACAGCGCCCCCACCAACCCGAAAATTAACTCTCTACACCACCGTCTATATCTCTCGTTTCCCATTCCCGGACTCTCAGTCTGAACAAGGGCCTCGACCCAAAACGTCACCCGTTCCTTCTCCCCAGAGATGCTGCCTGACCCGTGGAGTTACTCCAGCATCTTGTGTCGATCTTCGGTTTAAACCAGTGTCTGCACATAAAGTCATCCTTGTCTTCAACATCCAAACATGTCGGAGAGGAAGAACTCTGAAGAACACTGACAAACAGCAGGCAACACACTTTTCCCTCTCGCCTGTAAATGGCTCATTAACACTCCGCGTCTGCAGTTATCAATGTACAGAGGCACACAGTCTGATTAGAGTGACAAGCTTTCCATCTGCAGCATCGACAAGTGCTGGAAGCAGAAAGGCTTTGATAAGATGCCACGTGTGAGGCTGCTCAGGAAGATGAGTGCTCATGGTATCAAAGAAACATAGAAACATAGAAAATAGGTGCAGGTGTAGGCCACTCAGCCCTTCGAGCCTGCACCGCCATTCAATGTGATCATGGCTGATCATCCAGAATCAGTACCCCGTTCCTGCCTTCTCCCCACATCCCCTGATTCCCTTAGCTCTTAGACCTCTATCTAACTCTCTCTTGAAAACATCCAGTGAATCGGCCTCCACTGCCTTCTGTGGCAGAGAATTCCACAGATTCACTCTCTGGGTGAAAATGTTTTTCCTCGTCTCCGTTCTAAATGGCCGACCCCTTATTCTTAAACTGTGTGACCCCTGGTTCTGGACTCCCCCAACATCAGGAATATGTTTCCTGCTGCTAGCCTGTCCAATCGCTTAAGAATTTTATATGTTTCTATAAGATCCCCTCTCACCCTTCTAGATACTAGCGTGGACAGCAGGTTGGCTGGATGGCAGAAGACAAAGAGGGTGGCAATTTTCTGTTTGGCTGCCAGTGACTAGTGGAGTTCCGCAGGGCTCGGTGCTGGGGCCGCTGCTCTTCACGTTGTATATTCATGTTTTGGACGAGGGGATTGAAGGCTTTGTGGCCAAGTTTGCAGATGATATGAAAATAGGTGGAGGGGCAGATATTATAGAGAAAGCAGGGACTCTGCAGAAGGACTTGGACAGGCTGGGAGAGTGGGCAGAGAAGTGGTTTACAAGAATGATCCCAGGAATCAGCAGGTTAACAAATGATGAGCGTTTGTCGGCACTGGGCCTGTACTCGCTGGAGTTTACAAGACTGAGGGAGGGGACCTCAGTGAAACATACAGAATAGTGAAAGGCTTGGATAGAGTGGATGTGGAGAGGTTGATTCCACTGGTGGGAGAGTCTCGGACTAGAGGTCGCAGCCTCAGAATTGAAGGACGGTCTTTTAGGAAGGAGATGAGGAGGAAGTTCTTTAGTCAGAGGGTGGTGAATCTGTGAAATTCTTTGCCACAGACGGCTGTGGAGGCCAAGCATGGATATATTTAAGGCAGAGATAGATAGATTCTTGATTAGTGCGGGTGTCAGATGTTATGGGGAGAAGGCAGGAGAATGGGGTTAGGAGGGAGAGATAGATTGGCCATGATTGAATGGTGGAGTAGACTTGATGGGCCGAATGGCCTAATTCTACTCCAATCACTTATGATCTTGTGAATCTTGCGTAGAACACAGAGTGCTGGAGTAACTCAGCGGGTCAGGCAGCATCTGTGGAGAACATGGATAGGTGATGACCCTTCACAGAGTGATGGGAGTAACTCAGTGGGTCAACCCGCAGCCCCATCTGTGGAGAACATGGATAGGTGACGTTTCACAGAGTGCTGGAGTAAACCCAGCGGGTCAGGCAGCATCTGTGGAGAACATGGATAGGTGACGTTTCACAGAGTGCTGGAGTAACTCAGTAATTAGCCCACACCGGCCAACATGTCCCAGCTACACTAGTCCCATCTGCCTGCGCTTGGTCCATATCTCCTCCAAACCTGTCCTATCCATGTACCTGTCTAACAGTTCCTGAAACGTTGGGATAGTCCCAGCCTCAACTACCTCCTCTGGCAGCTCGTTCCATACACAGTGGAAATTATCATGAAATCAGATCAATGTACACGATTGCTGCCTTCCGTGGTTATTAAAGTCCCAGCCCAGTTATAATTTGGCATTCATGAACCAAACTCATCCAACAAGACCTTAAACATGGCACTTGTGAGAAAGGGAAAGTTCAGGTTAGTCTAGTGGGAGCCATCTCCTGAAATATCAGCTAAATTAATACGTTTAAAGAGCGTTTGAAACTACATCAAACCTTTCCTTAAGGACTTCATGTTTTCAGTATATGAGAAAGAAAAATCCATATTCCAATAAAAAACACAAATTAAAATATGTGACTATTGTCCGTTTGCATTTTCTGTTTTCTCCTGAGAATGGAACACCCACCAGGAATCTGTTAAATAATATCTAAACCCAAAGTGACGGGGGAAATCACAGGCATGAATAGTTTACCAGCATATATTGCCACCCTGTTTACTAACGTCATTTTAAAAGCCGTGTCAATAATAGATACGGAGACCTTTGTTGGTTAAACTGATGGATTGTTCAGGAAGTAGTGTGTAGGAAGGAACTGCAGCTGCTGGTTTAAACCGAAGGTAGACACAAAATGCTGGAGTAACTGAACGGGTAAAAGACGGGTCTGAGGAAGGGTCTCGAGCCGAAACGTCAACCATTCCTTCCCTCCAGAGATGCTGCCTGTCCCGCTGAGTGAAGGGCCTGTCCCACTTGGCGATGTCTTTAGGCAACTGCCGGAGACTGTCATGGTCTTAGCAGGTCGCTGAAAAACCGGCATCAGCAACCCACGTCAGGACAGGTCAAGCTCCGCTCACCGGCGTCAAACTCACTGCCGCCGAAAATTGTTCAACATGTGGCGACAAATAGTCGCCTGTCATTGCCTAAAAAATCACCTAAGTGGGATGGGCCGATCACGCCAGCATTTCGTGTCAACCTTAAATTGTTCACACTGTTTAATTTGTCCTGATCGCAATGTGTCAATGCATTCTCCACTGCCCCGTGTCTCATTTATGCTCAGGCACAGTTCTGCAGGTGATATATCTTGTTCAGTAAAACTAAAGAGTTCTTCAGCTCTTAATTACCAGAGCAAATGGCATGCGAGCGGCTGGGATGAGTCAGGCCCTGTGGGTGGATGGTACATTGTGGTGACAGGTATCTGTGTTCATTATCAGAGGCACTGAGAGAGGGGGGGGGGGGGGGGAGATGGAAGATGCAGGAAGTCCAAGTTGGAGAGGACTTAGTCAGCTCTTGAATCAATCCATCCTCTTTAATAACGGCTGTCTACAATTCACCGCACGCAGTGTGTAGCCGTTCTGTACACTTTGGAAACATTCAGATCCAGACTACGACAATGTTACGGGCATCAGAATGAGAGAAGCATCACCAGTTAGCGGGCAAGATCATCTCTGACCCCTCTCACCCTGGCCACAAACTCTTTGAATCACTTCCCTCCGGAAGGCGACTCCGGACTGTCAAAGCTGCCACAGCCAGACATAAAAACAGTTTTTATCCACGAGTGGTAGCTCTACTCAACAGCCAAATATCTGTAGCCTCCCTTTGATCTGGTATTTTGTTGGTTCACATGCTTGATCAATGGCGTTTTATCATTAATGTTTTATTATTACTAATGTTTAGTGTTTTCTGAGTCATTCGTAGCTGTCACTGTATGTCATGTTGTTACTTGTGGGCGGAGCACCAAGGCAAATTCCTTGTATGTGAATACTTGGCCAATAAACTTACTAACTTACAGTTCCTTCTCTCCAGAGATGCTGCCTGACCCGCTGAGTTACTCCAGCACTCTGTGAAACGTCACCTATCCATATTTTCCAGAGATGCTGCCTGACCCGCTGAGATATTCCAGCAAAGATAGGCACAAAACTGCTGGAGTAACTCAGCAGGACGGGCAGCATCTGTGGAGAGAAGGAATGGGTGATGTTTCGGGTCGAGACCCTTCTTCAGACGGGTTCGGCACAAGGGACCTGAGAGGATGTTGCTGAACTCTCGTTGGAGTGGGGGAGGAGAACTTCTTCAATGTAGAGATACCTTGAGGAGATTTCACAGTGGAGCAGATGAAATGTCAAGTCAAGTCAAGTCAAGTCAAGTTTATTTCTGCAGCACATTTAAAAACAGCTCTCGTTGACCAAAGTGCTTTATATCAAACAAGAGGACATGAATTCAGAATTAAGGGACAGAAGTTTAGGGGTAATATGAGGGGGAACTTCTTTACGCAGAGAGTGGTCGCGGTGTGGAATGAGCTCCCAGTGGAAGTGGTGGAGGCAGGTTCATTGGTATCATTTAAAAATAAATTGGATAGGCATATGGATGAGAAGGGAATGGAGGGTTATGGTACGAGTGCAGGCAGGTGGGACTAAGGGGAAAAAAATTTGTTCGGCACGGACTTGTAGGGCCGAGATGGCCCGTTTCCGTGCTGTAATTGTTATATGGTTATATGGTTATATCAGTGCAGGTACCAACATGCTACATACAGTGGTACATAGATCTAACAATACATACAGGAATACATACATGACCTCAAGAAAGACTTGAGAGTGGAAATAAGTTTTAAGTCTAGACTTAAAAGAGTCGATGGAGGGGGCAGTTCTGATGGGAAGAGGGATGCTGTTCCACAGTCTAGGAGCCGCAACATCAAAAGCGCAGTCGCCCCTGAGCTCATGTCTAGACCGCGAGGTGGCCAGTAACCCCAAGTGGGCTGAAATGTGTAAGAAAGAACTGCAGATACTGGTTTACACCAGAGATTAGACACAGAAAGCTGGAGTATCTCAGCGGGACAGGCAGCATCTGTGGAACAGAAGAAGTTCAACTGGGCTAAAGTGATTGTGTGCGGGCTTAGGGTGTAAAGATCCAAGCCACATGTGTAGCAGGTGAAGCCAAGTTCCTTC